>NC_088922.1:32470000-32495000 GCF_038396675.1 Hydra vulgaris
GTTGTCCGAAAGTTTTTTCCATATTTTGTTGACAAAAAGTAAAAATTAAAATGCAAGACCGGAATTTTTTTTTTTTAATAATGATAGACTGCCTGCCCCAACCAAACCCTCAGTCGATGTAGCAGCACTCCCTTGCGGGTCAGGCTATTTGTCAGTTGATGTAGCAGCACTCCCTTGCGAGTCAGGCTATTTGTCAGTCGATGTAGCAGCACTCCCTTGCGAGTCAGGCTATAAGATAGTCGATGTAGCAACATTCCGCGCATGATTTACAGTAAAAAAAATAAAAATAAAAACATTTTATTAAAAAAAATAAAAATAAAAACATTTTATTAAAAAAAATTAAAATAAAAACATTGTTTATATTGTTAAAAACATTCAAAATGTTTTAAAAACATTCAGAATGTTTTTAAAAACATTCTGGTCAATTAAATTTGCGTTTTTGTGGTTTTTTTAAAAAGCGATTAATTTGTAATTAAATTAATGGTTTTTACTTTCGTCCAACACGGAAATGTTGGACGAAAGTTAAAAGTAATTAAAAGTGACGTATATGTTGGCGTAAGAATCACTTTTTTCCTTCCGCTCTTCCCAAAGCCAACAAACTATAGATCTATATATATATATATATATATATATTTTTATATATATATATATGTGTATATATATATATATATCTATATATATATATATATATATATATATATATATATATATATATATATATATATATATATATATATGTATATATATATATATATATATATATGTATGTATATATATACACACGCCCTGGCTATGTTTTATCAAACCCGGCCCCGGCCCCAGTCAAATATCAACCTCGGTTGCTTACTAATAACAATAAAATTGGTGAAGGATTTTAAAGTTTACTGTAAAGATGCCATAATTAACGTTCAAATCAAACCTAACTCATGCCATAATCCAAAAATTATAAACAGAGTTTTTAAAGGATTTATTCATTATGCTCTGATAATAATATTGAACAAGAGTTATTATTTCTAATTGATGTTTTTGTAGAAAATGGTTATAAAAAAACAAGCCTGGAAAATATTATAAAACCACTAAAAAAATTTACAATAATAAAAAACTTAACATTTCATCATAAAATATTGTATCTTTACTATGGATTCCAGGAATTAGCCTGAAGTTAAGAAAAGTTTTCAAAAAAGCAGGTTACACACCAGTCTTTAAATCACCAAAAAATTGACAGCATTTACTTACCACAAAAAATAAACCTCTTCCTGTTTCTTACCCAGGTGTGTACAAATTGCTCCATCAAAAAATGTGAAACAAAATTAAAAATCTCATCTTGCATTTACCAACATTAGAAAAATAGGTAAGAAGGAAAATGGGGTTATTCAGCAATAGCGGAACATTCAAAAAATTGTCATGGTAATTTTACATGGAACAATAAAAATACTTTAAAAATAGAGAAAAGTGAGGAATATGTATATATATATATATATATATATATTATACTTGATAATAAGGGTATCTATACTCCCTTGAAATATTGAAACAAAAATTAATTTAAAAATAAAGAGTTACATCCATTGTAAAAGTTTTTATTTAATTACATATATTAAACTCTTTAAAGATGTCTTTTAAAACATAATTTTGAAGTTTGCATAATGCCTAAATTTGCCATATATAAAACATCAAAAAATCTATTATTGCAATATATTATCGTCTTCAATTTGCAAACAAAAAGTTTATAATTTGTTTTTCATACAATGGTAAGTCGAATTTGGTTGACTTGTTTTAATTCAGCCTGAACATCGTGTACATATTCTTTCGTAAAATGAACTTAAAATATATTTTGCAGTATTATTAGGTGAGCATATGTTAGGAGCACTTATAAAAATATTATTTTCATTTTATCTTGTGACCTCCAATGGTTTTTGAGATGACCAAAGGATTGCTCCACATCACTATCTACCTGTAGGTGAACTTTATTAAAATATACTTTCTCTGGTGTAGTTGGCTGATTAAATGGTGTAATCATGACTGGTAACAACCTATATCCTGAGTTTGCAAAAAGGAAACCTGTATTAGGATCATATTCCAATGTCTTTTTTAATGCAGGATTAGAAAAAATAAAAATCTTTATCCGATATATTTTTTGAAAACATCTCTGAAAACGGAAGAAAGCTATTTTGATATAAAAAAACTTTATACTTCATTTGTAACAATTCATTGATAACATATTAAACAATAAAATTTGCTTCAACAAAAACTGCTAAAAAAAAAAGGTTCATTTTATGATGAACTTATTAAGCAAGACTCATTGACTTCATTGCATTATTTAACAAGACTTATTGACTTCATTACATTATTAAGCAAGACTCATTGACTTCATTACATTATTAACCAAGACTCATTGACTTCATTAACTTATTAAATAAAACTTGTTGAATTATGGGAATGCATAAGGTTACTACTTAATTGTAACACAACTTTAATATAATGTTAAGATTAAGGCACAAAGATTAAAACAAAACGCAATTGCATACATACATACATACATACATACATACATACATACATACATACATACATACATACATACATACATACATACATACATACATACATACATGCATGCATACATACATACATACATACATACATACATATGAGATCCAAGTAAAAAATTTTTTCTTATTATTATTTGCAGGAGAAGATCATGTTTTCCTTGATCTTGATTCGAAGTTATTAAAGTATGCCCCCACAGGTTGGAAAGATGAGGTGATTTTTAAGAAAAGTATTTTTCATGGAAAATGTATTAGGATGTTTCTAAAAACAATATATTTTTGAATAGGTGTTGAATAATATTATCAAATAAAAAACAATTTTTCAAAAGTATATCATGTTGGATTTTAAATGAAGAGAAATTATATAAAATTTCAAAAAAATTATTAAAATACTTTTTTCTAACTAAAAATCAAAAATATGCATTTTTACAAGATTTTTGATTATAATGATGATTATTTTTGATTTTTTAATATTGTTTTGTTTCTTTTGAGACCCAACATTATATACTTTTAAAAAACTTTTTTTGTGTTAAGGGTTTTGTGCTATCCCCAAAAATATTTTTTAATCAAAGTTTTTTAAATTCAGTTTTATTTTATTACAGGGATTATCTTTTTACGGATATTTTTTTTAACTTTTAAAATTATAAAAAGTTAAAAAACTCAGCTAAAAGCAAAATTAAAAGGAAAATAAGGGAAAATATATTTTGGATTTTTTGCGGATGTTTTATCCAAGCAATTTTCTGGATTTTTAAAATATGAAATATGACCTGGATGATCTATGTTATTATATAAAACACATTAAGGGGTTGAACACTTGTTTAAATTATTTTTTAAACATCCTTAAATATATAAATGCATATATATATATATATATATATATATATATATATATATATATATATATATATATATATATATATATATATTCTTATCATAAATACAGAGGTTACCTGTCTGTCTGTAGGCATTTTCATTTTCTGATGTAAACTCAAAAACAATATTGTACATATAAAAAGGAACAAATGAACTTTGTTTTTAATCGATTTGAAATGAGTTTTAGCATAAAAAGATTTTTAAAAATTAATTTAATAAGGATTTATGGTGGTTTTTGTGAAAAAAGTTGTTTTACAAAAAAACAAAAAAAACTGCTGTCGTTTTCTATTTTGTCAAAAACTTTTGATTGGGTTGTTGCTATTTTTCATTTTATTCACAGTTTTCAGTTACTAAGTTACACAATTTTGTGTAACTTGGTAATGTAATTATTATATGAAATGTATATGAAATGCAATAATATATATCCTAGAAAGAATTTCATATATATTTTAACTTGTTTCTCAGCACAGCGACCTTGTTCATCAAGATTTGTTTTTCAGAATTAAAGAGAGGGTTGAGACAGAGAGAGAGAGTTGTAACATCAATAAAGTAGCCTCCTTGACTGTAGTGGCCTTAGAGAGGTGAATAACATTAAAAAAATAAAATAAAATAAAAATAGTTAAGCTAAGATAAAGCTAAGATGTCAACTTTTAAAATATATATATATATAATATAAACTGTAAAGAATAGAATTATTGTTATGGTTTCTGGCATAGCAACATTAACACCCATGCAAATAAAGTTCATACAAATGATTTTGTTATATATATGTGTATGTATATATACATATATATATATATATATATATATATATATATATATATATATATATATATATATATATATATATATATATATATATATATATATTTAAATGTGTAAATAGATAAAAAATATAATCAGTAATAAAAGATATGAAGTATGCTGCTATTTCAAAAAAAAAGCTGCTATTTCAGACTTTTTGTTAAGAAGGGTTACGCGGTTCCCATTTAATGTATGGAAATGGTTTTTTGTGTACAGCAGTTCAACAGTTTTACACTAAGCACAAACTTTTTATTTTGGAATAGTTAAATTCTCTTTTAATTATCGTTTATGTGACATTTAATCAGAAAATATTAATTCGTAAAAATAAGCTTTTAACTGCATCTGTGATTTTTTAAAATACTATGAAGTAAATATGATTTTAAAAATTTATATCTAGTTTTTAAAAATCTAGTTTTTAAAGAATGTGAAATAGTTAGTAAAATGTAGAATGTAAAGTTTAGTTTCAAAGGAATGTAAAATGGTTTTGCAATATTTATTAAAGAAATTTTTTTCTCATTATCTAACTAATTTATTACATAAAACATGAATCTCTTTATGGTAGATTAAAATATGTCAAAGCAAATAATAAACTTTTTTTTTTAAAAAAAAAAGTGTTTTTGTTTAAGAGAATTTTTCCAAAAATGTATTTAAAAATTTTTTGTTTCTTATCAATTCATTATCGTGTAAAGTTCTTTTGACTTAATTTATGTTAAATAATAAATATATATATTTAAAATCTATCTGTAAATTGTTTATAATCTTTATTAAAAATATTATGTTAAATACGCAAAAATAAAGAAATAAGTTGTGATAAAGAAACAAAAGATTATGTTAAGAATAAGGTCTTTTAAAAAAAAAAAATTGTAAAGAAATATAATCTTTTTTAAATGCTAATGACGCAATTTAACTATAAATGATGTAAATCTCAACACTGTGTTAAAGTTAATTTTATTAACTTTAACACAGTTAATAATTTTATTTTATTTATGCAATAAATTTCATAACAAAGCCTGCTATTTGATATTGGATTTTTAGGGTACAGAGCACTTGTTTGTGTGACTTTTTTTGAAAGAACTTGACCTTCTCTGGTTCTCTCGTCACAAACATGTGCATGAAGTCATCTACACGAGTTTGGTTGGAAAGTTAGAAAATTAAAACATTATGACAATTTTGATTTGAAATTTTTTTATTATTTTCAATCTTTTGGTTTAGTTATTATTTACAATCATTTGGTTTAATCATTATTTACAATCTTCTGCTTTATTCTTTTTCTCATTTAAAAATGCTTTTAAAAAATATCAAAACATAAAACTAATTTTAGACAAGGTTCAAGTGTTAAGTTTGTAGGTTTCTAACTATACAAAAACCTTTTAGAGGTATTTTTTCAGGGATGAGTAAGGCTTTTATGATGTTGTTGCAGGTAACAAAGGATTGCTAAAAATTTTCAAATTATCAATCAGTGAAAAATTTTTAATTATCAAGCAGTGATTCTAAAATCAAAAGAAAAATTAGGTTTTACTGAAAAGATATTAATTTTTTTTTATTTGCATCTAGAAAACTGTTTGTTAACGCTTATAAATTAAATATAGTTGTATATAATTTTGTTAGTCCTTCTTAAAGCTATAATAGCTTTTCATGATCTCCCTTTCTATATACCAATATAATATATACCATCATATATGGTAAATAAGAAAATGATGGCTCATTGAAGAAAAAATATATATTTTTGAGATTTTGTGTTATAAACCTTTTATTATTTATTTTTTGATTAAGCATTTATAAATTTTTTTTTTAATTAGTAAAACACTACCACATTTATAAAGTACATTTTATATTTCCTTTGCTATGTGTAATATTTTTTTATTAAATTTTTTGCTATGAATAATATTTTTTTATTAAATTTAGAAGTTAACAAAGAAGAAATTAGAATTTATATTGTATTTTAAAGTGAAGTTTTTTGTAAACGAACCTTCTGTTTTAAAGTAAGTATGTTATAAATTAAAAATGTTTACAGAATTTATTAAATGTAAGTATAATCTTTTAATGTTGACATAAAATGTATTCACAGTTGTTTTTAACTTTTGTTAAAAGTAATTATAAACATTTTAAACTTTCTGTTGATTTTTATTTTAAGTACGCATCAAACACATTTAAAAGAAAATATTGCTTTAATAAGTATTACTTAATTACTTAAAAAAAGAAACAAAAAAGTGCTTTTGTGAGCATCTTTACTTAGGTAGCACATTAACATTGGCCCAAGGTCGGTTCAATGTCAAAAAATTTGTTGGCCGATGGTCGGCAACAATAACATCGCCACAATGTGGATTTGGAAGTTGGCGCAATGTTGCAGCCAACCATAACATACATACATCAAATCATTTCTAAACAGAAAATTATTGAATAATAGTATCACTGCAAATACAAGAGTTAACTTGCATCAAAATTCCTTTATACAAATATTAGAAGAAATCCAACTGAAAAAAATCTGAGTCTGTTGTGAAATGTTCATTAAGATCATTATCATATTAATTATTATTACCTCGAACAAAAAAATTTTCTCTTGCTTTGTCATTATCACTCTCATACATTATTGTCATAAAAAACACTTTAACAATCATTAGAAACATTGCTGGATTACAAATTAATTTTCTGATCACAACTTTCAACATAAATTTCGTTTACATCTTTATCAGCTTGCTTTCTAACTCTTCTTCTATTTGTTATATATGAAGCAGCCATCTAAATTATTAGTAAAATAAAACTTAATATCAGTTGCAAGACAATCCATCAAAATTGTTTTCAGTAGATTTGCAGTGGACCAATATAGGCATTTTTTACCGGTTCATTGGAGTTGCTTATGGGTTACTTAGTGGACCGTTAGTGGCATCTGCATTTAATGGTAAACCGATATCTTTCCGATATGTTAATAGTTGTTAGTCATCGGCCTGACACTTTTGTTGGCTTCCACTAATGGTCCATTAAGTAACTTGAACAAAACTACAATGGTTCGCTCAAAATGACTATATAGGTCCACTAAAATTCCGCTATAGAATGTTTGCTGGGAATGTATTTATACTTTTGATAATCTAATATTATTTTTCGATATTAATACTATTTAATTCTATATATTTAATTCTATTACAATATTAATAATATTAAAAAAAAAAAAAAAATATTATCCAATCATTAGACAGTAAATTATTTAAAGTTCTTTAAGGATAATTTAAATTCAAATCAAGAGATGCTTAAATCAGTTCAGATATTGAAATGAAAATGATATTAAGAGATAATAATAAAGTATAATGATTTTGATTTTAGTGGTACCCTTAAGTTCTTGTGGTACCCTTACGTTCTTGAATATTTGAGCTCCAGAGAAAACGTGTGTACCAGTTTTATCAAGAAAATTCAGATAAGCCTAAATCATTCACTGTTTCTCATTTTGAAGCAGAAAACTTATCAAGTTCGACTATATATGGAATTATTAAACGTGTAGAAGAAGATAAACCATTTGAAAGGCAAACTGGTAGTGGTAGAAAGCCGAATTTAATGACTAAGCACGCCATCAGTCAACTTACCAAGCATTTTGACCATAAATGTGGCATTTCTCAGCGTATAGCTTCAAAAAAGTTCAAATGTTCTCAGTCACTTATTTCTAAGACATTGAAAACCAAAACATCAATAAAAAAAAGAAAACAAATGAAGATTCCAAGTCGAACTGAGAGCCAGAGAGCAAAAAAACGATGTTTGTGTGGTCAACTTTATAAAAATTATAAAGATTTTATTTGGGTTCTTGATGACGAGTCTTATTTTACTCTCTCGAACAGCCAAATTAATGGTAATGATATTTTCTATTCAAGTAACATCGAATTAACACCAAACAATGTTAAATTCAAAGAAAAAAAGAAATTTGAAGAAAAATTATTGGTTTACGTAGTCATTTCGCCTTTTGGCCTATCAACTCCATACATTGTACAGTCTGGAACAGCTATTAACCAGCATATTTATGTTGATGAATGTTTGACTAAAAAACTATTACCACACATCAAACAGCTTCCAAAAAATACCAAATACATATTCTGGCCTGATCTAGCAAGTGCCCATTACTCAAACAAAGCTGTTAAGTTTTTGAATGAAAATGGTATAAAGTTTGTAACAAAAAGTGAAAACCCTCCAAATATGCCTGAATGTCGTTGTATTGAGGATTTTTGGTCTTGTATAAAAGGAGATGTTTACAAAAATGGTTGGCAAGCAGAGAATTTGGATCAATTATGCTCTAGAATAATTTACTGTTTTAAGAAATTCGACAAAGAGCTGGTACAATGCTTGGCAGAGTCTACTAGCAAAAGACTCGACACAATAAGAAGACAAGGTCTTGTTGAGTTAAGATAAATGCTTTTATTAAAATTAGAATAAATTTGCTATTTTATTCTTTTTAAAACAATAAAATAGGTCTTCTAGATTAAAAGTTATTTAATTTTTAGTTTTGTCCAGATTTTTAGTAATCACCCATTATTAACTACAAACAGATAACTAAATAGCTATTAACTACTTAAGTAAACCCTTATTTATAAGAAAAATTAAATACTACATATATAATAATATACAAAATTTAACATGTTTGTATCATGTTTTTATGATTTAATGTTATATCCAAAAAATATTATTTATTATTTTAAACTTATAGCAACAAAAATCTATATAAATACCCTCATATATATGTGTATATATATATATATATATATATATATATATATATATATATATATATATATATATATATATATATATATATATATATATATATATATATATATACATATATATATACATATATATATATACATATATATACATATATATATATATACATATATATATATATATATTAGGCCGGATCATAACTTAAAAAAATTTGGAAAATTTCTTCGGGAATTTCCAGTAATTGGCTCTCAAATACGCTGAATGCAATGCTGCAAACCGTTTTTCGCTACTACTTTGCTATACTTTGTATTTTTACCTTTAATGTTTTCAAATAAATTAACTTAAAAACGCTCATTTGTTACATAATTTATTGATTGAAATTATAATAAAATTCAAATTATTTGAACAGTCAAAACAATATATCATTAGCAAAAGTTGATTAGAAACTATACTTAAATGTTCTTAAATTCAGATTTTGTGTCAAAGTGAGGCATCAACTTGCAGCGCTCCAGTTGAATGCGAATATAGCCATCACGATTTTCATGACCATAAACTTTGGATGCTGATTTAGTCACAATTTTAATCACACGTTCAACACTTTGATTGTGACATGGAAATGGCTCAATGTCAGTAACTATGTCTTCAACTGACGAAAGCCATGCCAATATTTGTACAGTTGGAATATGTTTTGTCAGAACAGGTTCCAAGCGGGGCTGTGTTTGCCAGTCAATCAGTTCTTCATAACTAGTCGCTTGAAATTGTATCTCAGGGAGTTGAAATTTTCGATTTGGTATGTCATCTTCACGAGCACAAAGAATTCTCTTCAACGCAAGCTTACGGATCACTTGACGGTTGTCTTTGAGCATAGCCAGAATAATGCTCTCGATATGAGCCAGGTAGCTATTGCGCTTCAAAACTTGCTGAACAATTATTCGATAACGCACAGGAAGAAATCGTGATGTTTCTATCATTTTATAATAGTGTGGAGCAGCATTCCAGCAGTTTGAATGTTTCTTAATGTCAAACCAAACAACCGCATATGAATTCACAATAAATTTAGCCAAAAGTATTAGTTCATTTGATGGATCTTCAGTAGATATATAAAGGTGTAGAACACAGTTTGCTAGTGTCAACCACCTTGCATGGTTTAGTCTCCCAGGTGTTCTAGAATTAAATCTATCTGGTACAACACCTGTCTTCACCGCATTAACAATTTCGAAAAAGTACAGTTGATCACTGCTTAACAACTGCTTATTGCATATAATAGGTTCACCAACAAATATGGCAAAGCTGACTATGGGTTTCTGAACAGATATTGAAATAGACTTGCCAATTGGTCCATTAAATGAATGGGGTCCAGTTGTTGCACCATCTAAGGAGTGAAAAAGATGTCGCAAAGGAAGCTCGTTCAGATGTAAAAGACAAATGGACCAGTGCAGTGGTCGACCAAGTTCAATTTTCATTCTGCGTATAACTCCATTGTTTAAACCAGTATTAACGTTAGTTGAATCAGAACCAATACAAACAAGGTTCGTGCAGTCAACAGTATCAATTATTGAATCTGCAATAGATTTGGCTGATCCACTTGTTGGCGTACAATGATCAACATACTTTGAATTTGGCTCTGATAAAATGGAAATATGTTCCTCAGAAATCACAGTCTGCCTGTCCCCCTCAAGTTTTAAAGTCTGATCTTTCCTTCCATCAAAATACAATCCAGTAATTCTACAATCAGCATTTTTACAGGATGTTCTCAGTAGTTTTCATTCTCTGCGAATTTTAATCCGATCCACTGGCCCCATATGTTCTATACCAAAATCAACCAGAGTTGCTGATACAATCGCGGCAACTGCTCTATCTGATATGCCAAAACCATCTGCTTGTAAAGCAATATTTTTTAAACAACGGTTTTTCAGACGAGTAGATGTGACTTCGGTATCGACATCTGATACGGAAGGGGAATAAGTTTCGGTGTCAGAATTGTTGTCTGTTTCATTATCTGATTCATTATCAGATGCTTCAACGACTCTGGCACACTTAACTGCAGTCTCTTCCTTTGATAATGAAACAGATTTTTGTTTTAAACGCCTCTCAGCATGTGCGGATTCCTTCTTGTTGATTCCAGCTATTCTGCCAACACGTATAGTGCGTTGATCAGTTAGGAAGTCATGCTCAATTGCTGGCACCTTCAGAACCATTGGACAGCAACAAGACGAAAGTTCTTTGCATTTACACGAACAAATGTCAAACAATGTGTCAAGATCTTTTTCTATTTCATCTTGTTTGACTGTTGCAGACTTTGATTGAATCACTTTCTGAACATTGCCTGTGTACTTCTCCAGCTGTAATTCTATGCCTCGAAGACTTATAGTAGGAACTGATGCTTTAATCCATATCGGAGAAATTTTCTCTGCTTGTCTCCTACAAACAGACCGTAGTGGTTCAGTTTCATAATTCTTCTCAGACAAGTATGCTTTGCCTACTTGCTTGTGGGTTGGCAAGCAAAAATTGGGTAATTCACGACCTTCTCCAAAAAGTATATGACGATTCTTTGAAGCTTTAGATCTTGAAATCAATATTGTTTTACAATTTTATAACATATCAGAATTTCAGTTAATTTCTAAAAATACAAGATGAGACAGATAAATTCTGCAATCAGTTGATAAAAGCAGAAATTAATAAACAATCATATAAAAATAGAATAATATAATAATAATAATATAATAATATAAAGTTATAATAGCGTTGGAGTTAATCATATTATTAGGGTTAATTTAGTTAGGTAGGTAAAGGTTTGGTTTAATTTCATAACCTTTGGATTATATCTAGTATTAGGGTTAAATGCATATATATATATATATATATATATATATATATATATATATATATATATATATATGTATATATATATATATATATATATATATATATATATATATATATATATATATATATATAGTACTGTGAATAAGTTTTAGACCACTTGTATGATTGGACGTATTTACAATTTTTTTCCTATGTAATTTTTTTAAAGCGTATTTAAGTTTAATGATATTTAAGAAAAGTTAAAAGAATATATTATTTTGAATAAATAAACAAAATTGATGAGGAAAAATGTAGGATTTGTTTGTTTATTTATTAAAACGATGTGTCATAACAACTACATCCAAAACAGGATATTCAAAGAATGCTGTTACAGAAATCATTAAAAAGTTTAGAGAAACTGGCTCACTTGACAATAAAAAGAAAAGTGGTAGACCTCCTAAGCTAACAAAAGATGACAATAAATATTTAAAAACCCTATCTTTAAGAAATACAAAAAAAGCATCAACCGAGCTGGCAAAAGTGGTAGACCTCCTAAGCTAACAAAAGATGACAATAAATATTTAAAAACCCTATCTTTTAGAAATACAAAAAAAGCATCAACCGAGCTGGCAAAAGGCATTAACACAGCAACTGGGAAAAGTGTCAGCTCTTCTTTTATTCGACAGCACCTACTTAAATCGGGATTAAGAAGGTGTGTTGCAATTCGAAAACCATTATTACGGTGTGGCAAGAAAAACGACTTAAATTTGCAAAACAACACAAAGATTGGGCCCAGGAAATGTTTAATCGGGTTCTGTTCACCGATGAGTCCAAATATGAAATTTTTGGAACGAAAGGACGCCAATATGTTTGAAGAAGAATTGAAGAAGCCTATCAGCCCGAGTGTTTAAACCCTACTATTAAACACAGAGGAGGCTCTTTACAAGTTTTATGCTGTTTATTTTCATCTGGAGTAGGTGGTTTGATCACTTTGATCATTTGTGGATATCCTAAGGCACCATGCTGTTTCATTCGGAATAAGACTAATAGGTCATAATTTTATTCTGCAGCAGGACAATGACCCAAAAAATTGTTCCAGAGTGGCAAAAAATTATTTAAATGAAATGGCAGAGGAAGGAGTACTGGAATTGATGACCTGGCCTCCCCAGAGTCCAGTTTTGAATATAATTGAACATATTTGGGATTACCTGGACAGAAAGAAGGTCGAACATGCTCCCTGAAATGCTGAAGAATGTTTTTAAATACTTCAAAGAGAATGGCACAACATACCCCAGGATTTTATAACTAATTTGTATGAATCTATTCCCTGACGAATATCGGCTGGGATTGAGGCAAAAGGAGGACATAGTAAATATTAGGAGTTTTTTTTTGAAGTTTGACATTAAAAAGGTTGTAATTGTTCCATATTTTGTTTGAAATGCATGTGTTTTAATAGGTTTATAATTTAGAACTACAAACTTAAATATTAGAGAAGAATTCTCCGAGATTATTTGAAAAAATGTAAGTGGTCTAAAACATATTCACAGTACTGTATATATATATATATATATATATATATATATATATATATATATATATATATATATATATATATATATATATATATATATATATATATATATATATATATATATGTATTAGTAAAGACACTTATCTAATTTTTCTTTGACGACTTGTTTCACCATCTGTATTTTTATCAGAAAGCTTCCTGATGAACCTATTGATGGTGAAACAAGTTGTCAAAGAAAAAATTTTTACTAATTTATATATATATATATATATATATATATATATATATATATATATATATATATAATATATATATATATATAATATATATATATATATATATATATATATATATATATATATATATATTAGGGTTGAGCTTTTACTGACTTTTAAATTTACCGGTAAAATCGGTAAAAAAATAAAAAGGCATAAACAGAAGACCATAAAATGCAGTAATAAGTAAATAAAACACATTAATGTTAGTTTTGAGATTTATTTTTGGATAAAAAATAAGCTTTGAGAAAACAAAGTGTATCAAGTAAGTCGTCGCTCATTCTGGATTGAATTTTTGTCACAAATAATCCAGCGGCAGGAAAGGCTCGCTCAGATTCGACACTTGTTGGTGGGATGGTTTCTAGTGCATTGAACAAAAGTTCAAGGTTTGCAGTTTTCTTTCCGGTTGCTTCATAGACCAACATTTCTTTTGAAATGGCCTTGAATTCGTCGTTTGAATTGTGTTGCTGTTTTTTGGCCAAATGCTGACTTGCTTCCTCGAGTTTCTCTTCAAGAGAAAGTGGATTTTTGTCAAGAGTTTCTGAGCCATGCACTTCTTGAATAAACTTTAGGTCATCTGGATTTGTTGGAAAAAGCCTAGACAGCAAGTTTTTGGCGGTCTTTTGAAGTACAGACTTTGGAGGCATATTGAAAACTTTATGCTCTTCAATGTTGGACAAGCATTCTGGATTGGAAAGATATCTGTACAAGCTTACAAGATTGCTCTGCCTTCTCTCTTCAAAACGTCTCAAAATTGCACTCTTTATTGCAATGCAAAGAGGTGAATCTTGTTGTTTCAGCCTGTTCACAAGAAACTTGAAAATTCCTTCAGCAGTAAGAAGAGTTGCATTTTGTCGGCAAAGTGCTTCTGCTGCTAATTTGACTGGTTCAAGAGCAGCAACAATGTCGGATAAAATGTCTTATTCATCATCACTGCAAATAAAATGTGGAGAAATGTCCTTCAATACTTTTCTGATTGAATGTTTGACTTTGAGGAACTGTTGAATCATTGACAGCAAACTGTTCCATCTTGTTCTGCAGTCAAGGATAAGTGAAACCTCTTTTCCGTGCTCTTTCTTAATTTCTTCTTGAAGGACGTCATTTTTGACGGGCGATTTTCGAAATAACTTGACAATTTTTCTGACTTTTGTGATGACAGATTGCAAGTGAACTTTCACTTTCGGAATGGGAATGTTTTCATCCATGGCAGCACCAAGAAAACTGACTTCTCGTACAGCACTTCTTGAATGGCCAAGTGCATTCCGTGGGTATAACAAGTTTGATGCTCGGTTGGAACCAGTTTTCCGAACTTAACCATCATGGAAGCTCCGTCAGTAACTGAGCAGACAATGCTATCGCCTAGTTTCAACCCAAATTCTGCCACTTTTTCAGTGACAACAGCTGCAGCTTTTTCAGCCGGCAGAGATCCGGAAATTCAAGTCAAGCCTAGATTCCAGTGATTATTTTTTTGGTGAATATTAGTATTCATGTACCTTCGATTTTTCAAAGAAGTGTACTCATCCAGTGTAATTGAAAAGCGTTTTCCCATTGTCACTAAAGAATTGAAAGTGTTTTTAAGGTCATTCCTTATGCCAGTTGCAAACTTTTTAACTGACTGGATTGCTTGTTTGTGATTTTTTGGGAAATCATAACCTTTTTCAGACATTTCAGATTAAATGAAAGAGCTGTTAACAATGGCATTGAAACTAAATCCACCCAGTGCTGTAAATCTTGAAATCACTTCTTCAATTGATTGCTTTTGAAAAAAGTTGAAATCTTAGGCCTTTTTGATTGTGATGCAGCTTTTGGTGTCACTTGTTCCTGTGTTTCCTTTTTGATTCTATGTTTCTTGTCTAAGTGATACCACATTCCAGTTGTGGAACTTGTGTATTGACTTGTATTTCCACAAATTTTGCAAGTAACTGTTTTCCCTTTGTTTAAGGTGTAGTGTTTCCAAGTGTCCGACATTTTGCCAAAACGCAAATCAAATTTAGTGATAAAGACCACAATAAATATGAATGATGAAGACTTTGCAATGACATCGCAAATGGCGGTCGCTTTTTTGTAACGGTGAAAAAGAAAGAAAAAAGAATCATCTAGAAAAAAATAAAAACTATTAAAAGTAAAAAAGAAAAATATATATATATATATATTAAAGATTAAATGAAAGCATTAACAAAATTAAGCCAAAAGAAAAAAAAAGAAAAAAAAATGTCAATCAAATACAACAAAAAGATATCTTTAAATTAAAATGTATGAAAAAAAAAAAAAAGTTAAACGCTAAATAAAGTTAAGAAAAATATGAAACGTTTTTATAAATTCGAAAAGTCGCAGATGTAACAAAAATATATGCTTTTTAAAATTTATTTTTATGTTTAAATGTTGTGTAATTTTATTTTTTCTGTGATTTTGTCCCTATTTTTATGTTTTTAATATTATGATATATGTTTTGTTTTGTGTGTGCCTGTTTGTATTGCGTTTTAATGCTCCTGATTTTCTCATTTGTTGACTTTTCCTATACATTTTTACCTACCTTATCTATTTTTATCTGTTAGTTGGAGATTTTAATTATTTTATATTAGAGTATGACGTGTTTATTTTAAGTTTTTTGGATTATTATTGTAATGGTTGTATTCTAGTAGTATTGATTATAGTTGTTAGTATTATTATTATTTTTATTTTTTATATTCAGTCTGGTTTTTCTTTATTTTTTTTTGTTTGTTGTTGTTGTTGTTGTTTATTATAATTTTTTGTATCTAAAAAATCTTCTCGGATGTACTTATTCTTTATTTTACTTTTTATATATGTTAAGTATTTAAAACTATTTAATTCTTTCTGTTTATTTTAGTTAATTGGTTTTATTTAGTGTAAATTTATAAATATTATACTCAATATATTATTTTTTATGATTATAGTGTTATCATTATTATTAATTCATTGTTCATCATTTTTATTATTATTTGTGTTGAAAAATATTTTTTTATATCAACTTATAGGTATTTACTTAATATTAGTTTTATAACTATTTGTTAGTGACCGTGGATGTAATATCGTTTTCCAAAATACATTGGTTGATAAATAAGTCACAAGAAAGTAAAAACGTTTTTCTTAAAGTGTTTAGACAAAACTAAACCAACAAAATCACTTTTCAAGCATAACAAACAACAGCTTTGTTGACAGGAAAATGAAAATTAAATTTTTAATTTATTGGTTGAGCCATTTCAAGCATTCTAAAATATTTTCAAGCATCCTTCACCGTTATTAAAAAAACAATATTTGCCGAAATTTACCGACATTTTACCGATAAATCGGTAAAACAATTTTACTGATTTACCGGTAAATTTTCGGTAAAAGCTCAACCCTAATATATATATATATATATATATATATATATATATATATATATATATATATATATATATATATATATATATATATATATATATATATACACACACACATATATATATACACACATAAATAAATATATAAATTTTTGGTATTTTTTTTTTTAATTATTTTTTAGTTGTTATTCGTGGTGCAACCCTCTCTCAACTCTTTAACTCCGAAACACGAACCTTGCCGAGCAAGGCCACTGCGCGGAGAAACTAAATTGAGCGCGGTACTTACAGGGATGTGGTGGGAGTTGAACTCCGAACCTCTCGCTTACAAAGCGAGCGCTCTTACCTCTACACCACTACCGGATGTATATATATATATATATATATATATATTATATATATATATATATATATATATATATATATATATATACACACACACAACCCTCGGACCTCGTTTTTATGTTTTATTGTCAGACCTTTGTATTAAATAATTTTTGCCGACCTGATGCGGACCTCTTAAAGATTGAGGTCGGCAAATTATTGCCGACCTCAATTTTTCTAATTCTGAGGGTTGTATATATATATATATATATATATATACAACCCTTTTAAATATTCTTAAAATCTATATAGACAAATTTATATATATATACATATATATATATATATATATATATATATATATATATATATATATATATATATATATATATATATATATATATATATATATATATATATATATATATATATATATATATATATATATATATATATACAACCCTTTTAAATATTCTTAAAATCTATATAGACAAATTTATATATATATACATATATATATATATATATATATATATATATATATATATATATATATATATATATATATATATATATATATATATATATATATATATATATGTATGTGTATATATAAATTTGTCTATGTTTTTAATTTTTATTATATATATATTATATATAATATAATAAAAATTAAAAATAGTACACAAATCAGTAAAAGTGTTTTGTACTGCTAACAAATAAAAATTCTTGTAATAATCATTTAAATTATTTTAAATATTCTTAAAATCTATATATAATTTTGATATAAACATATAAAACTATTTACATACAAATATATAAAAGTGTATAAAAGATTACTAAGAAAAAAAACATATTACTAAGAAAACAAACATGATATGTTTGTTTGCTTAGTAATATGTTTCATATAATTCATAATAGTTTTATATAAAAATCAGTTATCGTTATCATTATCATCTTCCTCGTCATCATTCATATAAAACTTGATATATGTTTTAGTATGTTTTAACATTTTATAATTTTATGTAAGTTAGATATTTGCATAGACTTTCGTTCATATTTTCTTATCAAAAAGTACTGCGAACCTTTCTCACGCTCTAACACTACAACACTACCACATTATTATTTTTTAAATTAAATTAATTTAATTTTTAAATAGCTTTAAATATTTATATTTATTTTACTTTTTTTTTTTTAAATAAATTTTTTCTACAAATAAATAATCTAAATGAATTTGTTTCTGTAATAAATATGTTCATAAGTAATGCATATACAAAATATAACATCAATTTAAACAAAAGTTTTTATTCACATTAAAAAGATATATTTTTAAGAATTGTAAAGATGCAAATTAAACCAAGTAAGCTGTGGTAATTAATTCAAATATTTAATTTAGTAAATTCAAAACCTCAGAATTTCTTATACTTAGTAATGAAATAAATTTTGATTATTTTACAAGTTAAAAATTAAAAAATAATATCTCTGATCTTTTTGTTAACCTTTAATAAAATATCTTTAAAACTACTTTAAAGATATTTTTCCTTATTTGCTGCAGATAAGATTTTCCTTGTTTGTTTTTTAAGTTCAAACTGACAAGGTTTAATAGATATGTTACTAGAAATTAAAAGATTTGTCTATAACTTTAAACCCTTTAAAAAGATTTAAAATTACAAAAAAAATTCTCCCTTAAAACACAATTTTATAGCTAAAAAAGAAGTAAATTATTTGTTTTTTGCGGATTTTATTACAATAAGTTTTTAATTTTCGCACACACAAAATTACTTCATTCCTTCATGTCTGCAATAAATTTTAGAGGTGGAAAAAGTTTTGCAGAATGGTACTACCTCCCAGATTATTTTTCTAGAATAGTCCTTAAAACAATAAATAGTTAATTTATGTATTTTAACACATAAATTGTAAAATATGGGAATAAACTTAGAAGTTATTGTGAAGGATATGGAATAAACCTAGAAGTTATTGTGAAGGATATGGAATAAGCTTAGAAGTTATTGTTAAAGGTATGAGGTAAGTTATAGGATAGGCTTAGGAAAAATTATACTTTATTTTTACTGCTAATAAAAACTTATGCATAAAAAGTATAAGTTGCAATTATTTTAACATTTGATTTATTTCATGCATGTTCCTTTGTTTACTTGTTTATTTATTTAGAAATTTAGTTTTTTTCAGTTATGCAACAGTGTTAAATAAATCTTATCTTCTGGATGCGCATGTGACAACTAAAAATGTTGTTTGAGTAAACATGGCTTGAGTGTTTCTCTTTTGACATCATAGGCATCTAGGAACCAATATTATATATTGTAAATTGTTTATTTTTTGATGTTTTTATTTTATATATATGTAATAGTTTATATAAAATTATTAACTAGGCAAAGTATCACTTGGCATAATTACTATTTACAAATTCGACAAGACATTTTAAGTGGGTATATGCATTGCTCAGATGAAGCTCTCTTTGTTTTAACTGGTCATGCTTTACAAGCTGAATATGGAAACTATGAGTCAAGTTCTTCAAAGTACTTTCAAATTGAGCACTATTTGCCTAAAAGGGTAATCTTTTTATGTTGTCATTGTAATCATTTAAAAAGGTAGCCTATTTGTGTTGTCATTGTAATCATTTAGAAAGATAACCTATTTGTGTTGTCATTGTAATCATTTAGAAAGGTAACCTATTTGTGTTGTCATTGTAATCATTTAAAGCAATTCTTTTTGACAAAATGCTGCTATGTGTTTTGTTTTTTTTTGCAATTTAATTTTTTATTTAAATTTTCTTTTTTTACAATTTAATTATGTCATTGTAATTTAGTTTTTATCACCCGATATTTAAAATTTTCTAGATCTTTTTGTATTTAAAAATTTAAAGATTTATTGGTACTAAGTGTAATTAATATTAAAAAGCTTGCATTATTATGAATGTTATATTTCTGAGTCAAAGACTTTAACTCTTTAATGTGATCGATATGAGTTAAAGATTTTGAAGCTCAATATTTAATAAAATTTATTTAATCCAATATTTGATTATTTAAAACATTTGATTATTGAAAATTGGTCTGTTTTTTATAAGTCTAAGAAAGCTATTGATTATGATATACTACAGTTAAAAACTTTTGTTAACTTTTCTAAGTTTATAGTCTCTTTCCAAAAAAAATTTTATTTTTAAATGGTATTAGATTAAAAAATTTTTTTAAATATTGTTGGACAATATTTTTAACATAAATAATATCAGTTTTACAAATTAAATTTGTTAAGCTAAATACTTTATTAAAAGTTGAACTAAGTAACTAAATAGTAAGTAACCAAATTCAAGCATGGTGTTAGTTTTTACATTAAATTAAGTTTATTAAACAGTTTACTTTATACATTTTTAAATTTAAAATGCCATTTTTGTGTTTTATTTGTAGGTATTATCTCGTATAAATAAGGATGCCTGTTACCAACATCTTTCATTAATGCACAAATCCAATTATGGTAATTGTAAAGAAGTTGCAGAGCTTGAGTTTTTAAAAAAAGCAAAAGATTTACAAGAATATGGAGTTCTTTTTTACAAAATTTCTCGGGTTAGAATTTAAGATTAATGTAATTGTAAACTTATTGTTTAAAATTTTATACTATATGTTTGCAATTACAATATAATATTAAAACTAGAAGATTTAGATTGAATAAGGTATTATTTTTATTATTTTGAGGTAAATTAGGTATTATTTTGAGTTTTTTTATTATAACTTTAAGTAGCAACTATGATACTTTGTTTTTAAAATTTTCTAAAACTTTTTTATCCTGTTATTTGCTAAGCATATGATGTTCATTGCCGTAGCAAGCTTTGTTTAAGGCTTAACATAATCTGCACCCCCATCCTTAAAAGAGATAGGGCATTTTTAAATACCTGTTAAATTGGTCTAAAAGTTACTGAAAACTGTAAAATTATATATAAAAAGATTTGATTGAATATTTACAGTATTTTGTCTTGGTTTAAATTTTTTCTTGATATAAAGACGTTATTGATTAATAAAAGGCAAATAGTAAAAAAAATATTTTTGCTAAATTTGAACTATTTAAAAATATAGTTGGCAATAAAAATAACTAATAATTTTGAGGTCATAAATTCCACCGCTATGTTTAAATAAGTGCTTTTAAGATATGAGTCTCACCCTTCACAACCTTGCTAGGGCACTTTTGACTTTATAGATTAATAAATTAAAAAGAGGGGGGTGAAACGGTAAAAAGAACCGTCTTTAAAATAAAAATAAAAAATGGTCCTTAAAAACTTAAATTCACCTGACTGAATTGTGTCAAATACCTGACTAGCCAATGCCTTCCCCCACACACTGTCCCCCAAAAATCATCTTTGTATGCAATCTTCACACAAAAGATCTTTGTTTCTTTTAAACACTCTACAAAAATAATACTCAATAAAACTTATTGATCTAAAAAAGATTTGATTTTGTGAATATTTTACATCATAGTTGAGAGAAGTAAATACTAGAAATATGTTATACACAAGCTCAAAAGATAAGCCAACTCTTAAAACACCTACTTATTGTTGTTTCACAAAAGTAATGTAAATAAAAATAACACATAACAACTTGAGTGTTTTATTGCTTTTTTAAAAAAATGTGCCATTTTTATACTTGATTATAATAATTTGACTAAAAGATGTGTATTTTTTGCTTGTGGGTCTTTATTATTTTATATTTTTTGTTGGAATATTTAAAGAATGCCTAAAATAAAAATTTATTTGAAATTTTTTAGAAATTTTGAGCAAAATTTCCCGGAAATATCAACCCTATATATATATATATATATATATATATATATATATATATATATATATATATATATATATATATATATATATACATATACATATACATATACATATACATATACATATACATATATATATACATATACATATACATATATATATATGTATATGTATATGCATATATATATATATATATATATATATATAAATAAGTAAGTTTAATTTTGCTGTGAGCATATATTCAGCAAGAGTGCTCGATGAATGATATCAGAGCTATATAATTGATTATAATTTGATAAAGCACATCCCCATTTCTATCAACAACAGATTATCACAAAATTCCTCAAATGAAAAAACATTGAATTTATCTATACCAGAATACGAAGATAAATTAAGAAGAAATAGCTTCACTAATTTTAATTTAAAGTATAACCCCCAAAAAAGAGAAAAAAAGACAAGAAAAAGAAGTATAATATGGTTTAACCCCCCGTACAGTAAAAGCGTTTCTACCAATGTCGGACATATCTTCCTAAACTTATTCAACAAATACTTTCCAACATCCCACCCCCTAAGTAAACTATTCAATCAAAACACCATCAAATTGAGTTGCAACTGCACCAAAAATATTGAAAGTATAATAAAAAGCCACAACAAGAAAATTAGTTCAGAAAGACCAAAAGAATACCCACCCTGCAATTGCATAAAGAAAAAAACTGCCTTATAATAGGAAAATGTAGAGCCTCTAATGTTATTTATAAATGTATAGTATCCCCCCCCCCCCTAACACCCCAGAAAAGTACATATTTGCCTAGCAGAAAGTGAATGGAAGAAAAGATGGGCTAACCACAAACACTCATTCACAAATAAAAAGATGAAAAATTCAATTACCCTTTCAAAGTATATATGGCAGATAAAAGAAAACTTAAAAATAACACTAAAATTAACTGGTCAATAATTAAACAAGTCCCCGCCTACAGCAAGGTAACAAAAAAAATGCTTGCTTTGCCTTCATGAAAAACTTTGCATAATATCATACAAAGGTACGCAAAAATTATTAAATAAAAAAACAGAAATTATATCTAAGTGTCATCAGGAAAACAAGTTCTTGCTTGACAACCATGAGCCCAAAGATTAAAAAACCAAACCACACTTGCAAATAGTTATAGTTTTATAATTGTTTTTGAACGCTGTGATGTTTATTGAGTATATTTTTTAACGAAAAAAATATAGACACATACACACATATTTTGATTATATACTTTTATTTCAAACATTAGTGTGTATGCAAAGTTAAGTATATGCAAAAATTTGCTTCTTTATAAACTGATACAGAATTAACCTTTAATTTTTCACTGGTTAACTTTTATGAGTTAAGCAATATTTTCCTCTATTTTTACTGGGAGAATTAATAGTCTTTTTAGTAATTCTGTTCTCACCATAGTTATATTATACACTGCCCTAAAACAAACACACTAATATTTTTTATTTCATAAAAATTCATTCATTTTCTATAAGATTTCTTAACTAAAAAATATATTTTAATTATAAAAAGTATTTATTCTTTAAGTTAACCCTACGTCTACCAAAAAAATCGATTCCATTGGACCCATATAACCAATAAGCTGGATTTATAAATTGCTTCGTCATGGAAGCTAGGGTGCTTCCATGATGCACCTTTTACAAATCTTTTTTATGCTTTTTAAGACCTTAATTTTTAAAACAAAGTTATGTCCATTTAAATAAAAATGTTATTGAAGTTTGTTTTTAAAATTTGTGACTTTTTGTAGAAAAATTTTTTTATAAAAAATATTCACCCATTTATATCCCCGTTTAAAATATTTCCATTGGTATATTTCAAAAACACTTTTTTAAAACATGGATTTTTAGATTATACCAGTGTAGCACAACAAATTTTTTTGTTTACACACTAATCCAAAAAAGAATTTTTTTAGTTTTTGAGAACAATGATGTGTATTTAAGACTCTTTTTTGTTCTTTATTTTACATTTGTTATTTATCTTTATACAATATATAAAATAGAATAAAAATACAAATGAGCATATCAATAAAAACACAGAAACTCAAAGGAGACTTTGAGGTCTTCTCACAAGAATTATTAAAATTTGAAGTTAAACTTTTTTGTGTGTGAATAGTGTTTAGGGTGTTTGTAGTAATCAAGTTTTTCCTGTTAAATTATAAGAAGTTGATTCCTGTAAATATGTCTATGAACATAGTTTTTAAATGTTTTTTCTTCTTTTCTTTTTATTTTTATATTTTTTTATTTTCGTTTATTATTTTATTTTTTATGATTATTTATTCAATGATAAAATAATAAATAAGTACTACTTACTAAGTATTGTTTATACTTTATCTCAAAAGGTAATTGCCGGCAGTGCCAGGAAATAATCCTGAGAATAATTACTGGCAGAATTGTTTTTATATATAACCTAACTCGTAGACACAGAAGTTTTTTAGTAAAAATAGAATAAAAATTATAATATAAAAATAAAACCTTTTTATTCATTATTAAACTATATTACACATTTTCAGGAGAATCTGCTCTGTATAAAATTTGTGGAAATAAGTTTGCAACAAAGCTATCAAATACTACTGGCTTGCGAAAGCATATTCAAACAAAACATAGGAAGTTATTCATCGACCTTCAAAAGAAAGAAGACAAGCAGAGATCACAAGTAGATAAAGAACTAAACGTAATCGAGGCAGGTCTTTCTGGATCTGAAAAAGATGTAGCCTTCAAATCTCTCACTCTTCTGAAGAAGGCATTTACAAAATAAGTGGCCGCTTCAAGATTGGCATCAATTATTAGTTAATCATGACATCATTATTTTGATTACTACTGCCAATGTTGCTTGCCGTTCAGTTTTTCTGATTTTGAAAATTTTAAGAGGTTTATGAACAAAATATTACCAAATGCTACAATAAAACCGACCACTGGACATCAAGGGCAAATGATTCATACATGTCTGTGACATGCATGAATCATATCTCGCCAGA